>NW_028254722.1:0-12728 GCF_964263255.1 Lissotriton vulgaris | reverse complement strand
TATATATATATATATAAAGAAATGCAACGATGGCGTGCTTCCGCCGCTTGTGCAGCGGGCGTTCGACAGGGTCGCCAGACCCTCGATATATCAAAATCCTGGCACCACAATCCTTTAGGAAGAACCAGAGTCGAAGCCCAAGTAGATTTCAAGTGCTTATAGATTTATTTTTGGCAGAAAAACAACCCTACGCGTTTCGAGGTACGCCTACCTCTTGCTCACGGGTGGAGTGTGATTCCAAGCGCCAAACTTTTAAAGTGACAGGATCATGTTTACACATATCACGTGGTGATTGACATGAAGACAGACTAACGTGGACACTTTGTTGCTTCTGCTTTACATTTTGTTACAGCACGTATTTTGACATATTTGGCACATAAATAATGCGATAATTCATATGTTCATAATGATGCCTCAAATTAGGATTAAGCAATCAATATATATTTCAACCAAGACTGATAATGTCTCACAATTGGCGAATATGTTATTGTTAAGATCAGTGTCATTCCAAAGTCTTTGCCAGCCAAACAATAAAACCTTCCAAATACTCATGTGTATTGTACACCATAGCGAGCCGATCTGGCAGTATTTAAACCATGATTCAGTGGTTGCAACAAAGTCTGTAACGCCCCAGTGGGCATAAACAGTGGAAAATGATGTGCAGATCTTATTTAACACATTCTTCATCAAGCCCCAGTGGGCAGGCATCCATAATCTGTAACAAAAGGATAACGTGTATATTTCAGTATTAGTGTCTTCAATAACAAATATTAATGTGATTTACTTGTGCAAAAAATATATAATAACTCGGTTAAAAGTTCGCAAATATTCTAAGCAGGTGGTGACAAGTGATTATTAAAAAAAGCGCACATTGATGTGTTTCAAATGTAGGCACAATATGCAACAACAGTTCACAAAATTGAAGAATATGTCATTGCATTCAATCATATAGATGTATTGCTAACTCTTCTCCGAGGTTATGGCCCCCCGGTTGGATTGTGTTGTACTTAATTATGTATTTGGACTCCAGTTTTCTCAAGTCTAGCCATCTGTTGCCACCCCTCTCCTTGCTTTCCACACAATCAATTACCGCAAATGTAAGCAAATTGGGGTTTTGGTTATGTTCTTGGGCAAAATGCCTTGCTACTGGGTACTGTTGATTCAAGTTTTTTATGGCCCTTAGGTGTTCTAAGACCCTGAGTTTCGCTTGTTTTGTCGTGCACCCAATATAGGATTTTTTGCACGGGCATTGTAATGCGTATATAGCATAATCAGTGAAGCAGCTTAGATGTTTCATGATGATATGTTCATCTTGTTCAGGTGAAAGCTTTATCGATTTACAATTTTTGCTTGTTTTGCAGGCTTTACACTTTTTACAAGGATAAAATCCTTGTATTGCATTTGGTTTGGGGTGATTCTTGATCAATGTTGTGCTCAGCATGTCTTTCAAAGACCTTGCTTTTTTGTAAGTAACTGATGGAGTAGCATTTATTACTTCTTCTAGATCTTTGTCTAATCTGAGGATCTCCCAATATTTCTTCAACCCACGCCTAACCTCCCAAGATTGGCAGGTATATGTGGTTATGAACCGAATCATTTCTTCCTCTTTGCGTTCTTTTGGGATTGGGAGATCTTTTCTTTCCATTTGAGCTACTTTCTGTTCTGCCTGTTTGATCGTTTTCTTTGAGTAACCCCTGTTTAGAAACCTTTTCCTCATTATTTCTTTTTCTTTTTCAAAACCCTCCGCTGTGCTGCAGTTTCTTTTAGCCCTGATGAGCTCCCCAAATGGTATACTGTGTATGAGTGAGGTTGGGTGGCAACTGTCTGCGTTAAGGAGGCTATTTCCCGCTGTTTTTTTACGAAATAGTGAGCTGATAAGAACGCCCTCTTTAACTGTCAGACTGACATCCAGAAACTCTAAGGTGGTTTTGCTCATTTGACTCGTGAATTTTAGATTCAGGTCATTGTTATTCATGATGGCCTCAAATTCTTGTGCTTGGTTGAGCGTACCATTCCACACGCAGAAGATGTCATCTATGTATCTTACCCACAGGACGGCGTGGGTACTGAAGTGGGAGATGTTGTTCACCACTAGCTCCTCCCACCAGCCCAGGTATAACCCGGCAAAGCTGGGGGCAAAGCAAGTACCCATCGCCGTCCCACGGATCTGTTTGTACATCTTTTTATTGAAAATGAAATAATTGTTGCTCAGGCAAAACCACATCATATCCAATAACATGTTGGTATGTACAAGATGTGAAATGGACCGGTTTTTTAAGAAATGTTTGCATGCATCGATACCCAAGCTTTGTGGTATGCTTGTGTATAAGCTAACCACATCAAAGCTGATTAGCCAGTATTCGGGTTGCCATACAAACTTATCAATTATTCTCAAAAAGTCAGACGTATCTCTGACGTATGATGGTAGCGCTTGTACTGAGGGCTGCAGGAAATGGTCGATGTACCGGGAGGTGTTCTCTAATAAGCTGCCCACAGAGGAGACTATAGGTCTCCCGGGCGGTGTTATCATGCTCTTGTGTAATTTTGGCAGCAAGTACAGTGCCGGAGTCACAGGATGTTTACATAACAGGAATTTGTATTCTTCATCCTCAATTATGCCTGCCTCTTTCCAGCTGTACAGTTTATCATGATAAATCTTAATCATTTCATTATATTCCTGTTTAGTGGCTGTTGTGTAGCTTTCTAAGTCATTCAATTGCCTCTCTCCTTCATACAGATACATATCAATTGGCCAGATAACTACATTTCCCCCTTTGTCACTATTTTTTATCACAACGTCAGACCAACATGATATGTCTTGCAAAGCCTGGTATTGATGTTTGCTAAGATTCATATTGATTTTCGGTCTTTGTTTCTCAATTTTGCGCATTGCAGTCAACATCCCCTGTTCAAAGGTGTCAATATAAGTATTTGCAATGTTAGGCACAAAGATGGATTTTGGTTTAAAACCACTTTTGCAACAAATATCAACAGTTTCAGTTTCAACCAAATTCAGTATCGGATTCTCTGAGATGTCAACACATCCAGCTAGTTCATGAAAAGTTTGTAAAGTCTCAGCGTCATTTAAAGTTAATTTGCTGACTTTGTCTTGGTTATTATCTTTTTTCAAACGTGTTCTGTTTGCAAACCATTTTTTTAGCTTGAGCTTTCTGGTAAACTTAAACAAGTCTATACGTGTGTTAGTAAAATTAAATCTTGCCGTAGGGCAAAAGGAAAGACCTCTAGACAGTACTTCTAATTGATCAGAGGATAAAGAGTGTTTAGATAAATTTACCACTGTTTTGGTCTTCATTTCTTCATCGACTTGCCCCTTGTACGCATTCCCACGGGGCTGGCCACACTGTTTGCCTTTCCTCTTCCTGTTGCTGTATTTCCTCCTTTGCCGCCTCTTCCACGATTTCTTTGAGGCGTACCTGCTTGGCGCCCTTGTACCATCAGCGCCAGCTCGTTTAAAATTCTGTCGTTTGGGGTCATGTCTTCCTCCAATTCCGATATATCACTTTCAATGGATTCACTTTCAGACACTACTACTGTGGTTTCATCTTCTGTGGTCTCCGTGGTTTCAACAGTAGTTTTGCTTTTCTTGGGAAATTTGGCTTTCTTTTGTTTTTTGGCCGTGTCCCTCAGTGCATCAAATCTCTTGGCAAACGTGAGGATTTGACCTTTTTTATAGTCAATCTCATCACGGAGGAATTTCCGCTGTTTCTTGTCTTTTATTTCTTGTTCAAGTTTTTCCAATCTTTTCGTCAACTTAGCCATCTCAGTTGAGAAATCTGTTTCAGTGTATTTCTCTTTTAATTTGGTTGTAAGGACTTCAATCTCCTCGTTTAGTTTGGCACACTCTTTTTCAGCATACTTAATAAGTATTTTCAACATATTATTTGAGCATACATTGTTATTTTCCATCCACTCATTTATAAGTTCTGGATCTGGTTTCTGGAAGGTGGGGATGATGAAAATACCTAATCCCCTTGGTATTCGGTTGCATTCCTGGTATTTGGTGAGAGCAGCCGCTTCCCACCACTTGGATTGTTCACGTTTTAATGCCTTCCAGAGCGTGTCCCATAATTTCTTCGTTTCATCCACCGGTTTAGACTGTGCTGCACTCGTGCCTGCATTCTCATCCGCGCTGGTCCCAGCGTGGGTAAACAGCTTGTCAGCCGCCTCCTTCCTCCTGCTGTTTCTCAAATCAGCCATTAGTTCTCTATACAGCGGGCCCCCAGGCGTTTCGCTGTTAGCACTTGGAAAGTTTCTGCGTTGCCTGCCTTTGATGCCTCCGTTTTAGAAAAAACGGCTTCCGAGGTTCACGTTACACGGAGATTCAAAGCAGCAGCCGTCGGAAATATGGGACTTTATTCTTTTCCCTCCGAGTGAGATTGCTGCTGTGCACGATTTCAAAGTAACGTTTACCGTTGCAGTTGGAATCTCTACATCCTCGGTATTCTGGCAATCCAGTGGCCGGCGGGCGGAAGCATTTTTCAATGAAATAAAAAAATGCAAGGATGGCGTGCTTCCGCCGCTTGTGCAGCGGGCGTTCGACAGGGTCGCCAGACCCTCGATATATCAAAATCCTGGCACCACAATCCTTTAGGAAGAACCAGAGTCGAAGCCCAAGTAGATTTCAAGTGCTTATAGATTTATTTTTGGCAGAAAAACAACCCTACGCGTTTTGTGGTACGCCTACCTCTTGCTCACAGGTGGAGTGTGATTCCAAGCGCCAAACTTTTAAAGTGACAGGATTTTGATATATATATATATATATATATATATATATATATTACCTACTGGCGGTCGCCAGTAGGTATATATAGTTAGGATTTTTTCTCTATGGGATTTTTGAAAATTCTATGTCTAATAACTTTGGCGTTTGTGGACGGAATTGGCTGAAATTTTCAGGAAAATGGAACATTTTGTTTCTGAGCAGCCCCTGACAATTTGGGGGGGTTTCATCAAGGGGGGGCCGAGAAAAAAGGGGGGTCCCAAAACGCATTTTTACCATGTTAATTTCCATAGGGCGGTTGGCCTCACTTTTAGCTCGAACGGCTGAATGGATTTGCACGAAACTTGGCAAAATTGTAGGGACTGTTAGCCTGATGTGCCTTTGCTAGGTCTCAATATATGTGCTCCAGTGGATTTTGAGTAATTTAGGTTCAAAAAAATATATATATCTGGGCGGAGCCTAACCACACATCTGATCTGATTGGCTGTCAGCACTTCATCCAAGAAGTGTTGGCAGCCATCTTGGGACCAATATACATGATAGCACCTCATTAAAAAGCATTGTAGTTAATAGAGGGTTTTAGGACTTTAGTTACATTATAAATCATTTGTTGATGGTACCATACTCGTTTTAGGAATTGTGGTGGGTTCTAAGGTGATTTTACCATGTGAAAAAACCTTCTGCTGTGATATCATGAATATTGTTTGAAAGAAAACTAATATCTCATGATTTTCCCACAGTGGTTTGGAAGGGGATCTATAAGCTAAACTGAAAGCATATTTTCTGTAAATTCACATTATCTTTCTCAGTCATGTGAAAATGAAGTCTGACATTCTCAGTAAAACATGTACATCCAACAAGGACAGAGACTGTCAGTTGATTCCTTTGTGTTCTACTGCAGCCTCCTAGAGTGTTCTAAAGAACAACTAGAGCGCTAACAGTCCTACTTATTACAAAGGTATGGCACACCTGAAGCCATCTTGATTGGAATAAAGTGGTAACTCTTAAAACATTTAATTTAAAAAGAAACAACATGAGGGGGTATATTTTGCCATAGAAAGTATGATTAGTGCTGCAGAATGAAAAATTAGGGCACATTTTGAGTGACTTCTCAAATCCTTTTCTATTTCATTAAAACATTCTGACATGCAGTCTCCCAAAATGGCCACCAGAGACAAAAGAGCCCAAATGTAGCCCAAATATCACCCAGATGTAGCCCAAGTATAGCCCAATGACAGAATGTCCCAGAGTGTTCTAAAGAACAACTAGAGCGCTAACAGTCCTACTTATTACAAAGGTATGGCACACCTGAAGCCATCTTGATTGGAATAAAGTGGTAACTCTTAAAACATTTAATTTAAAAAGAAACAACATGAGGGGGTATATTTTGCCATAGAAAGTATGATTAGTGCTGCAGAATGAAAAATTAGGGCACATTTTGAGTGACTTCTCAAATCCTTTTCTATTTCATTAAAACATTCTGACATGCAGTCTCCCAAAATGGCCACCAGAGACAAAAGAGCCCAAATGTAGCCCAAATATCACCCAGATGTAGCCCAAGTATAGCCCAATGACAGAATGTCCCAGAGTGTTCTAAAGAACAACTAGAGCGCTAACAGTCCTACTTATTACAAAGGTATAGCACACCTGGAGCCATCGTGATGGGAATAAAGTGGTAACTCTTAAGACATTTAATTTAAAAAGGAACAAAATGAGGGGGTATAATATGCAATAGAAGGTATTATTAGTGCTGCAGAAAGAAAAATTAGGGCACATTTTGAGTGACTTTTCAAATCCTCTTCTATTTCATAAAAAAATTCTGACATGCAGTCTCCCAAAATGGCCACCAGAGACAAAAGAGCCCAAATGTAGCCCAAATATCACCCAGATGTAGCCCAAGTATAGCCCAATGACAGAATGTCCCAGAGTGTTCTAAAGAACAACTAGAGCGCTAACAGTCCTACTTATTACAAAGGTATGGCACACCTGAAGCCATCTTGATTGGAATAAAGTGGTAACTCTTAAAACATTTAATTTAAAAAGGAACAAAATGAGGGGGTATATTTTGCCATATGAATTATGATTAGTGCTGCAAAAAGAAAAATTAGGGCACATTTTGAGTGACTTCTCAAACCCTCTTCAATTTCATTAAAAAATTCTGACATAGTCTCGCAAGAGGGCCACCAGAGACAAAAGAGCCTAAATGTAGCCCAAATATCACCCAGATGTACCCCAAGTATAGCCCAATGACAGAATGTCCCAGAGTGTTCTAAAGAACATATGACAAAAGTATGGCACACCAGAAGCCATCTTGATTGGAATGAAGTGGTAAGTCTGAAGACACTCAATTTAAAAAGGAACAACATGAGGGGGTTAATTTTGCCATAGAAAGTATGATTAGTGCTTCAGAAAGAAAAATTAGGGATCATTTTGAGTGACTTCTCAAATCCTCTTCTATTTCATTAAAAAAATTCTGACATGCAGACTGAAACATGCACTTTGAATACCAGCAGCAGACGTCCCTGGTGAGCAGTAGCTTTACTACAGTGATCTAATGTGCAACTAGAGTGCTAACATTCAGAATTTATGGCAAATGTGTGACACATCTGAATGCCATTCTGTTTGTAATGAGGTGGCTTTTTAGCTTTGCTTTTATTAGTGTTTTTTCAACTTTCATGTAAATAACGCACCGTTTTCACCAAATCGACTTTGCCCAATCACACCCTTCCCTTCGGCCAACAAATCCCAAAAATTCGGCACACCTGCCGATCCACTCTCCCTACAGCTCACCCAAGCCCCGTCCCTCTAGCGCAACTGGAACACCCCAAATTCACCTTCTCCATGCGCACCAAAAACTCCCATTGAATAACATGACAATTCGCTACTCCGCACAAAAATTGCTCTTTAAAGCACTTCCACTGCTCCGATCCGCTTCAAACTTGGCTGGAAACTAGTTCCAGCGATTCCCTAACATCTCACCAAAAATCAGCCCAATCCATCCACTGGAACGGGGACGAATTTCAACCCGAATACGCGCCCCCCGCAAACACAAAAAAAGCCATAAAACGGCCAAATCTCGACCAAAAACCGCCAAAATCCCTCAAAACCTTGCCAACACCAATACGCACGAAACTGAACCGGCCCCTCAGCCCTAGGCTCCGGGAACCCTACTTAATTGACCCAAAAGCCCTAAAAAAGCAACATAATACACACGAAAACGCCCTGACAACCCTAAAATGCATATAAGTATATGTATGCATGCATTTATGTTTGTATTTATATAGATATACAGATGATATATGTTTATATATGTATGTATATATATATATTCACTGAAAAAACCATAGGCTATAGACCATATATAGTTAGGAATTAGCATTTACAAAACCTTGAAAATTCACTGAAAAAACCATAGGTTATAGACCATATATAGTTAGGAATTAGCATTTACAAAACCTTGAAAATTCACTGAAAAAACCATAGGTTATAGACCATATATAGTTAGGAATTCGCATTTACAAAACCTTATTTTACTCACACAAAACCATTGAAATTCCATATATAGTTAGTTGCACTAACTATATATCGCGCACCCGCAATCCACTGCTGATGATGTCACATATTACATCATTCATGACATGGTCAGTGACATCACTGATGACATCACTGATGACATCTCAAATGACATCACTGATGACATCACTGATGACAACATCCAGTGACTGTATGTTTCTGTAAAGTTAAAATATGTCTTACATATTGAAGAATGAGTGGATGTATAAGTGTCTGGATGAAGGATTTAGTAGGTGCATGACTGACTGTATGAGTGAGTGATTAAATGTGTCTCACTGAGTGCATGGGTTAGTGACTAAACTGTCTTAATTTGTGCATCATTATGTCTGTTGTTCTGTAAACTGTTGCATGTGTTGATAAGTAGCTATATGAGTAACTATATGGGTTATTGATTGGTTGCCCAAGTATTTGTATGGGAGACTGAGTGTGTGTGTGGGTGGCTGGGAGGTGTATGACTCTGTGCATAGATGTGTGAGCATTTGATTCACTAGATGTATGGTTTCAAAAGTGCATGTGGAAACAGCTGTATGGGCGGTTGACTGTGTGCATGAGTGTATTGGTGAGTGAATGGATATCTCAGTGCTAAATGTCAAAGTAAGTACATATGTAAAACACAGTACATGTGAGAGTTGACATATATAAATAACTGTGCATAAGAGCCAGTGAATGTGTGAGTGGCTGTATGGATCATTGTGAACTTGTATCAGGGATTGTATAAGAGAGTTAATATGTGTTAGTATATGTTTGAATAAGTAAAGTTTGTATAACTGTATAGTTGAGGAAATGGAGGTGTGATTGATTCTTTGATTGACTGACTAGGTGTGTGAGTAACTCCATGGATGAGTGACAGTCTGTGAGTGTCTGTTTACACTGATTGTATCTAAGGTTATATTAGAGTCTGAAGAGGTTCATCGTATTATCACATGAATGATATCATCAGTGATGTGATCAGTAATGTCAAATGAGATGTCATCAGTGATGTCATCAGTGATGTCATTTGAGATGTCATCAGTGATGTCATTTGAGATGTCATCAGTGATGTCATCAGTGATGTCACTGACCATGTCATGAATGATGTAATATGTGACATCATCAGCAGTGGATTGCGGGTGCGCGATATATAGTTAGTGCAACTAACTATATATGGAATTTCAATGGTTTTGTGTGAGTAAAATAAGGTTTTGTAAATGCGAATTCCTAACTATATATGGTCTATAACCTATGGTTTTTTCAGTGAATATATATATATATATACATGTATATATATATATATATATATATATATATATATATATATATATATATATATATATATATATATATATATATATCAAAGATACAATCCAGCTTCAGCAAAGAAGAAGGCACGAAACCAAAGCTGCAGGAATATGGCCTTTTTTATTTTCTCGGGTCTCCCTCGATCCCCCAACAGGAGAGACGCGTTTCAGCTTCACAGAAGCCTTTGTCAATCTAATTTGGTGCCAAATACATCTAAGTATATATAGCCCTTACCACTGGAAACACACATAAACATAAAGAAAAAACTTTTACGTTTTAGGTCATGCACTAGGACAAATACGTAATGTAGTTTAAACATTGCCCTGAAAAAATACCCATGCAATGCTGCTGGTATATATGATCATGCATTATTATAATTTATTTTGATAATAGACTGCAAAGTACAGACAAGCATATTTCAGCCTAATGCTTCCTCAGCCTGCACTGATCCAGGGTTAAACTTAATGCGATTCTGAATGTGCACATGCGAGGCATAAATTAAGTTTGTTATAGATTTTGATAGTGGCAATGTCTCAGAAAAATAAAGCCCACAATGTATAAAATAAAACATGTGAATGCATTTTAAAATCGTGCTGTTCAAATCAACTTCGCGTTTACGTTGACTTCTTTGACCCCGCGATGTAAACTCTGCTACAGATTGGTTTACCAGTAATTGTCATGTGCTTTAAACTCCGGGCTCAAACTTGTAGTATGCAACATTATGGACTGAACTTCAATTGTGTAGCGTAAGAGGCAAGGAAACACAGAGGTTTAGCAATGTATCCAGGGGCTGAACAATACAATACACAATGTATAATGTCGGCACGCATGCCTGCCACCTGGTAAACGCTGTAATTCCCCAATAAACTACATGTCCCATAATACCTCTCTGCAGTTGTAAGAATGTCTTGGAGTCCGTGAGCAAACAGCCTGAATACAAGTCAGAACCATAGGCTCACTGCGCCGGTAACAATAAGCATTAATTTATATAATATTGCCTGTGTGGACTATAATTAGAGCAGAGAAAGATCATTGCCCTGCTTTGAGTTGGTGTTGCTTTCACCACATTCGCCCACTAAGAGTGTGATCAATTAATGGTTCGAATTTAATTTAGTAATTCAATAAATCACACAGCGTGGGGGGAAAAGGGTTAGGGGTTCGATAAATGGATGGAAAGTGGGAATTGAGGGAAAGGTTTGACAAAGACAAACACTAACACACAAGGAGAAGACCCTCATCTTGGCAGCCTACCATCATAAATCTGTTATGGGAGGAAAAGGAAATTCATGCATGATGATGAGTGCAACAATGGTAACATCCTCCTTGCTGACTTCATGTGTGAACACCTCGAAAGAAAGCAGCATCTCTGTCAGGCATTTAATTAGGCTACATTGGTCCATCTTAATGATCATGCCTCTCACAGTTGCATCCCCTCTTTTCATGACGTATTCATTGATTGGTCTGCCCTGGTCAAACAGATGTTCAAGCATATAATAAGTTGAGTTCCAACGTGTAGGCAACTCCTGTATGAGTGCTTTAACTGGCATTCTATTATCACGTCAAATGAGCCCCAACTGCTTCTGGGCTTTAAAAGAATGACTGGAATGTGTGCAGATTCTTCTGTAGATGAACAGTAAGCATGGGCTGATAATTCGTTCCGCTCACGGAATTTGCGATTTTTATGCGATTTCGCGGCCCGCAAATCGCACAAAATTGCCAAACAATTCGCAATTTGCGCTTCAAAAATACAATCTCGCGCGAGCGGCGTTGACTTACCGTGATTCTGAGTTCGCCGAGTTGTTTTCCTCCAGGTTTGCGTGCGCTGCGCCATTTTGGATCTGGCTGCGTAATTGCGCAAGACTTTTCGACCGCGAGTACGTCATTGAGTCCCGCCATCTTGCACTGCGAGACATTGAGAACGCGAATACGTCATACGGGCCCGTGATCACGCATCACAAGAGTAAACAATAGCGAATACGTAGATGCGACGCGCAGCTGACATCCGGCGGGAGATTTGAACAGCTCGCTTTCCCGAAGTCGCAAAAATTGCAATTCTGCACAAGAAGTCTATCGCTGGCAACATAAACCTTCTGAAAATGATTGTTTGGAGCAGAATAACTCCTCAGATTGACATTTGGCTGAACTTATTTGTGCAAGGAGTCCATTTTGGGGGGGGGGGGTGGGAGGAAGGAAGTGCCCCAGAGTCTCCAACTTCCTGTCCAGTAGACTCCTCCCAGTGCTTTGGCCATGTCCAGGTCACTTTTGATTTGGATCTGGAGCTGGAAGGATTACTCTTTGTGGCTGCTGCATTTGAGGACTTTTTGTTTAGATCACTTTTGGATTTGAGATTTTACAAGTAAGTTGGTGTTGTTTGTTTGGGGTATTGCAGTTGCTGCAACTACAATTTATAAACTTTTTCACAACTTTAAAAAACATATATTGTGGGTAGCCACAGTATCCAGTAGGCCCAGGGTTAGTCATGGGTGCATGATACAACTGTTTTGGTGAGTTTTGTTGAATTTAAACATCATTTAGGGCATGGATGGCATTGGATTGGGGTGATTTTTGTGTGTATTTAGATTTGCTGGGTGTTGTTGTGGCCTGGTCCAGGGCCTGGCCATGTGGGTGGGGGCCATTTTGATGCCTGGTCCAGAGACTGGCCATGTGGGTGGGCTCTAGGGGCCATTTTGAAGCCAGGCAGTATGCTTTGTGCAATAGGCCTGCACCCAGTCTGCCTTGCTTTCATCCTTTATGCCCAGTGGTGCATGGACCAAGTCTTTCTGTGGGGTCTCTTGAATTTAAACATCATTTAGGGCATGGATGGCTTTGGATTGGGGTGATTTTTGTGTGTATTTCGATTTTTTGGGTGTTGTTGGGGGCTGGTCTAGGGCCTGTCCATGTGGGTGGGGGCCATTTTGATGCCTGGTCCACCAGAAATCTCAACTCCCCAGTTAGAGACTTCTTTAGTATTAGCAAAAAGGCAGAAAAACAAGTTATTCGTTCGATTTGTAAACAAGTAGTTAGTCGGGGTAAGCTTGGTAACAACTATGGTACCGGAGGCCGGAGAAGTCATCTCCAAAAACACCATAGCATCCAGTGGGAGGCGCACCTAAGTAACATCCCGAAAGCCAAAAGT